>NW_028244322.1:225000-232500 GCF_964263255.1 Lissotriton vulgaris | reverse complement strand
TCTATCTATCTATCTATCTATCTATGTATCACCCTCACTCTATCTATCTATCTATCTATCTATCTATCTATCTATCTATCTATCTATCTATCTATCTATCTATCTATCTATCTATGTATCACCCTCACTCTATCTATCTATCTATCTATCTATCTATCTATCTATCTATCTATCTATCTATCTATCTATCTATCTATCTATCTATGTATCACCCTCACTCTATCTATCTATCTATCTATCTATCTATCTATCTATCTATCTATCTATCTATCTATCTATGTATCACCCTCACTCTATCTATCTATCTATCTATCTATCTATCTATCTATCTATCTATCTATCTATCTATCTATCTATCTATCTATCTATCTATCTATCTATCTATCTATGTATCACCCTCACTCTATCTATCTATCTATCTATGTATCACCCTCACTCTATCTATCTATCTATCTATGTATCACCCTCACTCTATCTATCTATCTATCTATCTATCACCCTCACTCTATCTATCTATCTATCTATCTATCTATCTATCTATCTATCTATCACCCTCACTCTATCTATCTATCTATCTATCTATCACCCTCACTCTATCTATCTATCTATCTATCTATGTATCACCCTCACTCTATCTATATATCTATCTATGTATCACCCTCACTCTATCTATCTATCTATCTATCTATGTATCACCCTCACTCTATCTATCTATCTATCTATCTATCACCCTCACTCTATCTATCTATCTATCTATCGCCCTCTATCTATCTATCTATCTATCTATCTATCTATCTATCTATCTATCTATCTATCTATCTATCTATCTATCTATCTATCTATCTATCACCCTCACTCTATCTATCTATCTATCTATCTATCTATCTATCTATCTATCTATCTATCTATCTATCTATCTATCTATCTATCTATCTATCTATCACCCTCACTCTATCTATCTATCTATCTATCTATCTATCTATCTATCTATCTATGTATCACCCTCACTCTATCTATCTATCTATCTATCTATCTATCTATCTATCTATGTATCACCCTCACTCTATCTATCTATCTATCTATCTATCACCCTCACTCTATCTATCTATCTATCTATCTATCTATCTATCTATCTATCACCCTCACTCTATCTATCTATCTATCTATCTATCACCCTCACTCTATCTATCTATCTATCTATCTATCTATCACCCTCACTCTATCTATCTATCTATCTATCTATCTATCTATCTATCTATCTATCTATCTATCTATCTATCTATCTATCTATCTATCTATCTATCACCCTCACTCTATCTATCTATCTATCTATCTATCACCCTCACTCTATCTATCTATCTATCTATCTATCACCCTCACTCTATCTATCTATCTATCTATCTATCTATCTATCTATCTATCGATCTATCTATCTATCTATCTATCTATCTATCTATCTATCTATCTATCTATCTATCTATCTATCTATCACCCTCACTCTATCTATCTATCTATCTATCTATCACCCTCACTCTATCTATCTATCTATCTATCTATCTATCTATCTATCTATCTATCTATGTATCACCCTCACTCTATCTATCTATCTATCTATCTATCTATCTATCTATCTATCTATGTATCACCCTCACTCTATCTATCTATCTATCTATCTACTCTATCTATCTATCTATCTATCGTATCAACCTCACTCTATCTATCTATCTATCTATCTATCTATCTATCTATCTATCTATCTATCTATCTATCTATCTATCTATCTATCTATTCTATCTATCTATCTATCTATGTATCACCCTCACTCTATCTATCTATCTATCTATCTATGTATCACCCTCACTCTATCTATCTATCTATCTATCTATCTATCTATCTATCTATCTATCTATCTATCTATCTATCTATGTATCACCCTCACTCTATCTATCTATCTATCTATCTATCTATCTATCTATCTATCTATCTATCTATCTATCTATCTATCTATCTATCTATCTATCTATCTATCTATGTATCACCCTCACTCTATCTATCTATCTATCTATCTATCTATCTATCTATCTATCTATCTATCTATCTATCTATCTATCTATCTATCTATGTATCACCCTCACTCTATCTATCTATCTATCTATCTATCTATCTATCTATCTATCTATCTATCTATCTATCTATCTATCTATCTATGTATCACCCTCACTCTATCTATCTATCTATCTATCTATCTATCTATCTATCTATCTATCTATCTATCTATCTATGTATCACCCTCACTCTATCTATCTATCTATCTATCTATGTATCACCTCACTCTATCTATCTATCTATCTATGTATCACCCTCACTCTATCTATCTAATCTATCTATCTATCACCCTCACTCTATCTATCTATCTATCTATCTATCACCCTCACTCTATCTATCTATCTATCTATCTATCACCCTCACTCTATCTATCTATCTATCTATCTATGTATCACCCTCACTCTATCTATATATCTATCTATGTATCACCCTCACTCTATCTATCTATCTATCTATCTATGTATCACCCTCACTCTATCTATCTATCTATCTATCTATCACCCTCACTCTATCTATCTATCTATCTATCACCCTCACTCTATCTATCTATCTATCTATCTATCTATCTATCTATCTATCTATCTATCTATCTATCTATCTATCACCCTCACTCTATCTATCTATCTATCTATCTATCTATCTATCTATCTATCTATCTATCTATCTATCTATCTATCTATCTATCTATCTATCTATCTATCTATCTATCTATCTCCCTCACTCTATCTATCTATCTATCTATCTATCTATCTATCTATCTATCTATCTATCTATCTATCTATCTATCTATCTATCTATCTATCACCCTCACTCTATCTATCTATCTATCTATCTATCTATCTATCTATCTATCTATCTATCTATCTATCTATCTATCTATCTATCTATCTATCTATCTATCTATCTATCTATCTATGTATCACCCTCACTCTATCTATCTATCTATCTATCTATCTATCTATCTATCTATCTATCTATCTATCTATCTATCTATCTATCTATCTATCTATGTATCACCCTCACTCTATCTATCTATCTATCTATCTATCTATCTATATATCTATCTATGTATCACCCTCACTCTATCTATCTATCTATCTATCTATCACCCTCACTCTATCTATCTATCTATCTATGTATCACCCTCACTCTATCTATCTATCTATCTATCTATGTATCACCCTCACTCTATCTATCTATCTATCTATCTATCTATCTATCTATCTATCTATCTATCTATCTATCTATCTATCTATCTATCTATCTATCTATGTATCACCCTCACTCTATCTATCTATCTATCTATCTATCTATCTATCTATCTATCTATCTATCTATCTATCTATCTATCTATCTATCTATCTATCTATCTATGTATCACCCTCACTCTATCTATCTATCTATCTATCTATCTATCTATATATCTATCTATGTATCACCCTCACTCTATCTATCTATCTATCTATCTATCACCCTCACTCTATCTATCTATCTATCTATGTATCACCCTCACTCTATCTATCTATCTATCTATCTATGTATCACCCTCACTCTATCTATCTATCTATCTATCTATCTATCTATCTATCTATCTATCTATCTATCTATCTATCTATCTATCTATCTATCTATCTATCTATGTATCACCCTCACTCTATCTATCTATCTATCTATCTATCTATCTATCTATCTATCTATCTATCTATCTATCTATCTATCTATGTATCACCCTCACTCTATCTATCTATCTATCTATCTATCTATCTATCTATCTATCTATCTATCTATCTATCTATCTATCTATCTATCTATCTATGTATCACCCTCACTCTATCTATCTATCTATCTATCTATGTATCACCCTCACTCTATCTATCTATCTATCTATCTATGTATCACCCTCACTCTATCTATCTATCTATCTATGTATCACCCTCACTCTATCTATCTATCTATCTATCTATCTATCACCCTCACTCTATCTATCTATCACCCTCACTCTATCTATCTATCACCCTCACTCTATCTATCTATCACCCTAAATCTATCTATCTATCACCCTAAATCTATCTATCTATCGGACTCACTCTATCTATCTATCTATCTATGTATCTATCTATCTATCGCCCTCACTCTATCTATCTATCTATCTATCTATGTATCTATCTATCTATCGCCCTCACTCTATCTATCTATCTATCTATGTATCTATCTATCTATCGCCCTCACTCTATCTATCTATCTATCTATCTATCTATCTATCTATCTATCTATCTATCTATCACCCTCACTCTATCGCCCTCACTCTATCTATCTATCTATCTATCTATCTATCACCCTCACTCTATCGCCCTCACTCTATCTATCTATCTATCTATCTATCACCCTCACTCTATCGCCCTCACTCTATCTATTTGTCTATCTATCGCCCTCATGTTTTCTATCTGTCTATCTATCGATCGCCCTCCCTCTATCTATCTGTCGCCCTCACTCTATCTATCTATCTATCTATCTATCTATCTATCTATCGCCCTCACTCTATCTATCTATCTATCTATCTATCTATCTATCTATCTATCTATCTATCTATCTATCTATCTATCTATCTATCTATCTATCTATCTATCTATCGCCCTCACTCTATCTATCTATCTATCTATCTATCTATCTATCTATCTATCTATCTATCTATCGCCCTCACTCTATCTATCTATCTATCTATCTATCTATCTATCTATCTATCTATCTATCTATCTATCTATCTATCTATCGCCCTCACTCTATCTATCTATCTATCTATCTATCTATCTGTCACCCTCACTCTATCGCCCTCACTCTATCTATCTATCTATCTATCTATCTATCTATCTATCTATCTATCTATCTATCTATCTATCTATCTATCTATCACCCTCACTCTATCGCCCTCACTCTATCTATTTGTCTATCTATCGCCCTCATGTTTTCTATCTGTCTATCTATCGATCGCCCTCCCTCTATCTATCTATCGCATCACCACAACATCACTGAGCACCACCACAGCATCACCAGGGGCACCACAACATCACTGTGCGCTACCACAGCATCACTGAAAGCCACAGCATCACTCGTCGCCACCACAACATCACTCAGCGCCACCACAGCATCAATCTGTGCTACCACTCAACAACAACTGGTTCAAATATGTTCTCTCAATGTTTCAAGCTCCATTACAAATGTCACAAAAAGATGTTAATATTTCACTTCTGTTCTTGGATTTTCTTCACAATAAAATACACTGAACATAATCTTCACAAAAGTTATTTACAAAAGTTTAAGCTATTGCCATTATAAATTACAATAACTTATTTAAGTATTGTTAGAATGGAGATCCTAGGGGGAAGGCCGAGGTTGTCTGGCCGACCACCCCGAGACCCACCTCTCCTTCTGGAGTTGGCCGAGCGCCGTCAAGAGGCCTCCGGGCATGGTTCCTCTCCTAGGATCATACAAGCGAGCAATCACACCACTACAGATGGACACCACACAAGGAGATTCTTAACGTCTTTATCAGTAATCAAGGCAGGTTATCTCCGCAATATATGTACAACTGGATCGAGGGATCCTTAAGGTCTCGGTAACTGTGGGAAGGGGGTAGCGGGACAGTCTTGGTACCAGCCTGGTACAGGGATACCCTGCGCTCAGCTCTCACTCCTCGAGCTGGGGGGTTCCTCGGGCCGCGGCAGCGCCAGCAGGGCTCCGAAGATGGTTCAGCGAGGTCGGGCCGCGGCAGCGCCATCAGGGCTCCAAAGATGGTTCAGTGAGGTCGGGCCGCGGCAGCGCCAGCAGGGCTCCGAAGATGGTTCAGCGATGTCGAGCCGCGGCAGCGCCAGCAGGGCTCCGAAGATGGTTCAGCGAGGTCGGGCCGCGGCAGCGCCAGCAGGGCTCCGAAGATGGTTCAGCGAGGTCGGGCCGCGGCAGCGCCAGCAGGACTCCGAATAGGGTTCAGGGCTCCGTAGTGAGTTCGTCTCAGGGTCAGCCGCGGTGCAACCTGCAGGGCTCTCGACTCCAGGATACAACTGCCGACCCATTTTAGGGCTGCCCCAGATATAGGTCTGGAGTCCTTTGATGTCCGGACCCTCGCACCTGGGGGTCAGAGGGGCCGGGATGAGAGTGTTCAGACACCCAGTAGGAGGGTGGAGCCAGCGCCCAGTTAGGCCGGAGGGCGATCGAAACCAGGCGTCCGGGGACGGCTGGAGGGCCATCGAAACTCTCCTCCTCCTTGATCTGTTAAGTGGCCGTTTTACCACCTGGTCGGATCTCGGTGCCTCGATGTCGGGGCTTGGCTGGGGCCGCGGCCGAGGTCGGGCCGAGGCCACGGGGCGCGGACGGGGAAGGCCCAAGATGGAGTCGGGGCCTGAGAGGGTGGCCCGGGATAGGGGTCGGACCAGCCGCGTGGAGCGAGTAGGGGTCGCCATGAGTGGCGGCCCTCGTGAAGGTTGGAGGAGGTAGCTTCAGGCCGGAGGGCAGGGGTCGATGTCGTCCAGGGCCCGCCATGCGGGAGGAGTGGGACCACGCCACGAGGCCGGGTCCAACAAGTATTAATATATTTTTTTTTTAAATCCATTGTTATTTGTAATGTCAATACATCTAAGTCACGTAAATACAACACATATTGTATTACAAATGCTATAGGTGTCATATTTGCGAAAGTTAAAACTATTGGCATTGTAAATGACTAAGCTATTAATTTTCTATTTTCAAAACCAACACATAAATAAAAAAATTGTCATTTACAATAACAATAGCTCAAACTTTCCTAATGCGAGACCTATTGCATTTCCAATGCTTGTTTAAACATCTTTTTTATTGTCTCCCCTTCCGTGTAGTTTCGCCCCGCTTTTTCTTTCTTGCCTCTCTTCCTTACTAGCGGCTCTGTGTGACTTACTACTTGACCTCCTGCATCTGCGTTCTGCATCCCTCTCTTATTTTTTATTTCTTTTTTACTTTTAATGTAATGTTTTTATTGTACTTTATACACCCAAACACATATGCCTTATTCTGATTTTCATTCTTTCCTTTCCTGCTTACATTCTCATGAAGATTACTCTCTCCCCAAACAACACTTTTATCCTGCCTCACCTCTGTGTGTCTTGCTGCCTGCCCTCGACTTCAATACTCTCCTGCCTCTGTGTTCTGCATCCCTCTTACATTTATTTACTTTTAATGTTATGTTTTTATTTTACTTCACGCACCCAAACACGTATGCCTTAGTCTGATTTTCATTCTTTCCTTTCCTGCTTACATTCTCATGAAGAACACTGGGGCATATTACCAACAACTAGCGATAATTTTTGTCTCTAACTTGTTTAGAGACAAAAATTATCGCCGCACATTGGCGATTTTTATCGCAGATAA